>NC_073378.1:7308006-7320098 GCF_028641065.1 Leucoraja erinaceus
TCCTATCCTCCCCCCTCCCCCCCTAAAAACACCATAAAGTACATATAAAATCTTAGTATATCACATAAAAGCATCATAAATTATATATTAAAAAAAACCACAATACATGAATTAAAATCCAGAATTAAAGGAATGATCAATGTCCTACAATGAGGCAACGATACCAGTGTCTCCACAGCGGGGGTTCGTAGCGTGTAGCGCTAACCCTTATGTTTGACAAGGCCACAATAATTACATTTTTAGAGTTATTTATCCTGCAGATGAATTTATACATATGATTTCTTAGGATAGCTTCTAAAGTACTGACTCCTGCAGCCACAAACATGTTACTAGCACTACAACATCTAGGTTTCCTTAGCAGTGTTCTCATGGCATCGTTATATGTCACCTTTAGTCTCTGCAAACTTATCTTTCCATAGTTTGACCACAGGTGCGCAGTATAGAGTGGTGTGCAGTATGCTCTAAACAGCAACATCTTCACCACTTATGCACACGCACCAAACTTACGCAAGAGAATATTTGCCTGTACATACAGCATGCATCGTTGCCTATAAATATCCTCATCATCTGTCATTTGTTCTGTAATACAATGCCCTAGATATTTTAGCTTATTACAGACACTAAGATTATTGACAGACAATTTAAAATCAGGATATTTTAGACATTTATCCTCTTTGGTTCTACAGATCATAACAGCACTCTTAGAAGCATTATATTTAACGTCATGTTCCACACCATACACAGAACATATAATAAGGAGCTGCTGGAGACCAGCACTAGATGGACTAAAGACCACAAGATCATATGCATATATAATATGGTTCACTAAAATATTACCAATCATGCACCCAGTATTTCAGGCTTTCAATTGTTTGGATAGATCATCAATATATAGATTAAAAAGGACTGGGGCCAAATTCCCCCTTGTCTAACACCATTGCTAACCCCAACTGGGGCTGAGACCCTATTGCCCCATTTTATTTGCATAGTCTGGTGGGCATACCAGTAGGCCAGAATTCTCACAATGTATTTAGGCACCCCTCTTTGACTCATTTTACCAAACAGCTTTCTGTGATTAACACGGTCAAAGGCTTTGGAAGCATCAATAAAGCACATAAGGATTGAAGAGTTTTTGCCTCTATATTTGTTTACAATCTCCTTTATGCCTCCTTTAGGGCATAAATGCATATGTCAGTGAAAAAGTCTATAGCTTTAAACCCAAACTGGTTATCTGTGGAGTTAACAAACTCATTTACTCTATCCAGCAGAACTATTTCTAAAACTTTTGACAGTATGCTGGCTAAAGCTATGGGCCTGTAATTATTTAGGCTGCCTACTTTACCAGCTTTGTCCTTAATGACCGGCACTAACAGAACAGACAACACTGAGTCTGGTAACAAGCCATGAATCATAAAGCCAGTAAAACAAATAGCAAGGAGAGGAGCGATCCTCATACTCACATACTTAAGATGTTCAGCAGAAATAGGATCCAAGCCACTTGCTTTGTTGTTAGACAGCTTGTTCATGGCATGATACACCTCATGTGACATAATCACCATTGAGTCATTACTCTCAATATTGTCCACCCTATACAAGTCACCTTGGACACAGTTGAATAAAGTACTATAATGTTGTTGCCATAACTCCGCGATATTAGCTGTTCCAGAGATTCCATCTACAGAGAATGGTAGATTCAGATTCAGATTCAGATTCAATTTAATTGTCAGTGTACAGTACAGAGACAACGCAATGCATAGAGATGTTTTGCAACGGTTAAGAGCTCTCACATCTTTCCAAAAATCAGTAGCATTGTTACTTAGCAGCTTCTTAGCTCTCCTCCACCTAGCAGAGCTGGTCCTTATCCTCACCAACTTCTCCCTCGACTCCTCCCACTTCCTCCAGATCCAAGGCGTAGCTATGGGAACTCGCATAGGCCCAAGCTATGCCTGCTTCTTTGTAGGGTATGTCGAAAAATCCCTGTTCCAAGCGTACACTGGCCCTATCCCCGAACTCTACCTCCGCTACATTGACAACTGAATTGGTGCTACCTCCTGCACCCATGCAGAACTCACTGACTTCATCAACTTCACCACTAATTTCCATCCTGCACTCCAATTCACGTAGACCATCTCCGACATGTCCCTACCGTTTCAAGATCTCAACGTCTCCATCACAGGAAATAGACTTGACCGACATATACTACATATACTACTGACTCCCATAGCTATCTTGACGACACTTCTTCCCACCCTTCTTCTTGTAAAGACTCTAATCCCTACTCCCAATTCCTCCGTCTATGCTGCATCTGGGCCCAGGACGAGGTTTTTCATACCAGGGCATTGGTGATGTCCTCATTCTTTAGGAAACGGGGGTTCCCTCTTCCATTATAGATGAGGCTCGCACTAGGGTCTCCTATATATCCCGCAACTCTGCTCTAAGTCCCTCTCCCCCCTCCTCTTGTAACAAGGACAAAGTCCACCTTGTCTTCACCTTCCACCCCATCAGCCGTTGTATACAACATATAATCCTCCAATATTTTTGCCACCTCCAAAGGGATCCCACTATTGGCCATATCTTCCCATCTCCACTGAGACCGTTCCCTCTGAAACTCCCTGGTCAACTCGCCCCTTCCCACCCAAACCACCCCCGTCCCAGGTACTTTCCCCTGCAACCGCAGGAGATGCAAAACCTGTTCCTTTACCTCCCCCCTCGACTCCATCCAAGGACCCAAACAGTCTCTCCAGGTAAGGCAGAGGTTCACTTGTACCTCCTCCAACCTGCATCCGCTGTTCCAGGTGTCAACTTCTCTACATCGACGAAACTAAGCGCAGGCTCGGCGATCGTTTCGCTGAACACCTCCGACCAGTCCGTCTTAACCAATATCCCGGTTGCTCAGCACTTCAACTCCCCCTCCCATTCCCAATCTGACCTTTCTGTGCTGGGCCTCCTCCATTGCCAGAGTGAGGCCCAATGCAAATTGGAGGAACAGCACCTCATATTTTGCTTGGGTAGTTTACACCGCAGTGGAATGAACGTTGACTTCTCTAACTTCAGGTCGCCCTTGCTCTCTCTCTTCACCCCCCCCTCCAGTTCTCCCATTGTCTCCGCCTACATTCTTTCTTTGCCCTACCCCTCCCCTGACATCAGTCTGAGGAAGGGTCTCAACCCGAAACATCGCCAATTCCTTCTCTCCATAGATGCTGCCTCACCCACTGAGTTTCTCCAGCATCTGCAGTTCTTTCTTAAACAAGATTGCAGTCAGTGTATATAAAAACAAAATAGTTTTAAAGGCGTCTGGGGAGACCTGAGACGTCCTTGCATGGCTGGAATGAAGTCAAGCTAATGGAGAAAATATTCAACCAATTCCAAGTCATTATAAGTACCTCCCTGAACATCTTAAATGCTGTAA
The DNA here is from genome assembly GCF_028641065.1 of Leucoraja erinaceus. Classification (NCBI taxonomy): domain Eukaryota; kingdom Metazoa; phylum Chordata; class Chondrichthyes; order Rajiformes; family Rajidae; genus Leucoraja; species Leucoraja erinaceus. The sequence goes on from NC_073378.1 coordinate 7,311,416, forward strand.
TTCTACCCGCTTCTACCATCTCTTCTGCAGCTTGTTCCAGATAATCGTCATGATCTTTGGGGAAAAGAACATACCTCCCCAATTCCCTTTAGATTTCTCATCTCTGCCTTTAACTTGTGCCATTTACTTCTAGACATCCCTGTCCAGGGGGGAAAACTCTTGACTATCTCTCCAATATATGTCCTTCAATTTTATAAACCCATGCAAGGTTATTCTTCAGCCTCCTGTATTAAAGTTTTGGTAGAGTGAGAATAAACCCAAGTTTATCCAATGTCTGCTTTTAATTACAGCCTTCAATTCCAGGCAACATCCTGATCAACCTCTCACTGGTTTATGCTTGTGAGGCTTTTCCTTGCCTCTCCTTTTATGTAGAGGCAAAGCATTGGATACCTCCTAGTCTTCCGGCACCTCACCCGTGTCTAATGATGATTCGTACATCTCAGCCAGGACTTCTGCCATTTATTTTCTCGCTTCCATCAGTATCCTCAGTTATATCTGATCAGGCCCAGTAGATTTATCTACCTTCAAATGTCTTAAGTCTTCCAGCCACCTCCTCGACCGTAATACAGACTGTCCTCAAGACATCACCATTATCTGTCCCGGGTTTCCCAATATTCATTTATTTCTCCACAATAAAAGCAGAAGAAATACTTGTTGGACATTGCCCATCTCCTGCAGCCGCGGATGACCTCTTTGGTTTCTGCAGGGACCTATTCTCTCTAGTTACCCACTTTTCCATGATGTATTTATAAAATCTCCTCGGATTCTTCTTGATATTATCTGTCAGAGCAATCTCCAAACCCCTTTTTGTTCTCCGGATTTACTTCCGAGGTATGTTCCACAGTTCCCTAAACGTCTCCAGGGATGCACTTGATCCCAAATACCTATACCCGCATCACTGCCTGGCCAGAGCCTCAATTTCTCTCATCATCCAGCCTTCCATACTGCCTTGTTCTTCACTCCAACAGGAACATGCATGCTTTGAACTCTCGTCATCACACTGCGAAAATTATCCCACCTTCCGATCGTCCCTATGGCCACACACAACCTCCTCCATTCAACTTTCGCCAGCCTGAAGAAGGTTCTGACCTGATATTTCATCTATTCATGTTCTCCAGAGATGCTGCCTGACCCGCTGAGTTACTCCAGTGCTTTGTGTCTTTAGCAAGTTCCTGTCTAATACCATTTAGGCTGTTGGCCGAGCATCAAAAATGTGTCTGGAATTTAACTTTCGTGACCCATGTCTCGGAACTACATTAAATTTTGCACACATTTTGATTAAATATAATTTAGAAGGAAGTCATAACTCGTCAGTGCCAAAAGTTGCACATTAATTAATTAAACTAATTAGAAAATGAGATCAAAAAAGTAAGCACCATCTAGTGTCCAATGGCCATATTACAACAAGGGTCTATTTAAACCATATATTATTATACTATATATTCACGTCATATTCGTATAATTATATTATATAAAAATAATATCTATATTACTAAATCTCTGATCTTGACTGCTTTTGGCCCATTGTGCTGCGATTTCCGACAGAACGCCGCCACTTACGGCCGTCATTTTTGGCCACCTCGCACAGAGCCCCCCTCTGCCTTGCGGATGCGGAGGATTATTCCCATTGATGACAAATCAGAGAGATATTAATGTTTTAAAAAAAATCACCATTCTCTCTGCTGCCCTTGCTGGAGGGAGGGGGTGGGACTATAAAACCAGAAAATGGTGTACCTCACTCAGTCTCTCCAAGGTGGATGAAGCCAAGGGTCACGTCTCTATGAGCTCTGAATAACGCTGAACAAATGTCTACACAACTGTGAGTACCCTTAATGTGGTTTGAAAATGAAAATATGGTTTGTTTGAAGTAAAAAGGCACTGCCTGCAAATGGTTGTTTGGGTGCTTTGGCTTGAAGTTGAAAGGCACTACTTACTGCAAATGGTGGCTTGGGTGTTTTGGCTTGAAATTGAAAGGCAATACATTGCAAATGGTGGCTTGGGAGCTTTGGCTTGAAGTTGAAAGGCACTACTTACTGCACATGGTGGCTTGGGTGCTTTGGCTTGAAGTTGAAAGGCACTACTTACTGCAAATAGTGGCTTGGGAGCTTTTGTTTAAAGTTGAAAGGCACTACTTACTGCAAATGGTGGCTTGGGTGATTTGGCTTGAAGTTAAAAGGCACTACTGCAAATGCATTTACTTCCTGTTTGCACTGTATATTGATTTTAGATAAAACGCTACCACTTACGGCTGTGATTTTTGGCCATCTTACTCGGTCCTCCCCCCCCCCCCCCCCCCCCCCCCCCCCCCCCCCTCCGCTGAACAGGTGCAGAAAATTCTTCCCATCAATGAAAAAATAAAAGTGTTATTGGTGTTTAAAAAATGTTGAGAATATCTGTCCTGTCAATCACGCCCTGAAAGCCACACCTTTTCCGGTGGGAGGGGGAGGGACCATAAAACCCGGAAATGTGGGTGTGGCTAAGTCTCTGCATGATGGGGGAGGGAGAGGTCATGACTGTCTGATCTGTGAATCAACTGAACACACTGAATGTCTACTGAACTGTTAGTTTGGTGTTTTGTGTGGTTTTATGGTGGTTTCACCCTGCATGAAATGGTATGAAGCTGCATTTGAATTTGGTGGCCTTGTACCCTGCTTGAAATGGAATTTCAAGGAATAGTCATGAGTCAACTGCCAGCCCACCAGCCGTGAGTGAGCTGCCAGCAGATCAGGCTTGAGGGACTGAGCTGCCACCCCAAGAACCCATACCAGCGCTCCAGAAAGCCCCCCCACTGGCAACCAATATTGGAATTGGTGGAGGGTGGAATATTGCGTTGTGGGACCAACCCTCCCGTGTGAACATGGGACCCAAATGGGGGGGGGGGGGGGGGGTCACGGCCATAGTGGGACTGGGGCAGTGCCAGGCTGGGCGAAGGCTAAGGCATATTCCACTGACAGGAAAGTGGCTAACCTTAACCCTAACCTTAACTCGCCCCCCCCTTCCAGAGCTGCCTACGGCTGGAGCGGCTTTGGGACCGGCATCGGGCTCTGTACGTATGTTCACTCCGCACGTCCACCTCGGCCAGCATGGATCATCGTGGTGATGATGGTGGGGAGCAGCACTGCCCAGCACGCCACCCGGGCCGCATTCAGCACCCCCATAGCGCCGGCTCTGTCAGTCCGCCCGCTCACTCGCTGCAACACCGGCCCACCTACAGCCCGACCGACCCCTCGCAACACCCACCGGCGGTCCGACAGCCCAACCGATCCTACACAGCATCCATTGGTCTACGACTGCCCGACCGACAGACTGATCGATCGACTGAATACCCGACTGTCTGACTGACCGACCTAACCCTAGCTCTACATTTATTTACCAGTTTACATCATAACTTTATAAAGATAAATCAATTGAAAAACAAAATTATCAGCAAAGTTTGCATTATCTTTATTCCTTGGAAACCTTGCTATTGTTTTGTAATTAGGAGACAGCCATGATCCTAGGGTCCATCTTAAAACAAAGTGCGGGATTGGTCAATTTGCGTCCGACCTCAATGTCAAACGTGCATTGATTGGACAATTACTACTCGGAAAATTGGAGGTTTTTTTCATATATTTAAAAGATGTGCAGGTTTTGTTCTTGACGAGTTTCAGATATGATTTATATAATAATTTTGCACCATATGTTAAAAATTCAGATATTTCCGTCAGTTGGGTCACAAACATGAACGAACAAGCTCCTCGGCCCACAGCCCAATTGAAGAGAAGTATGAATTTTAGATCTCGCTTGTATCCATTGGCTCCGCGCCTAGATTTCCCCTCTGATCTTTGATTCATAGAATGACCATGTCAGATTGTTCCTTGAAGGTCGAGTTACAGGTAGATACAGTGGTCAAAAAGGCTCTTGACACATTGGTCTTCATCAGTCAGAGTATTGAGTCTAGAAGTTGGGAGGCTATGGGAGGAGACGTTGGTGAGACCGCATTTAGATTATTGTGTTTGGTTCCGGGCACCATGTTATAGGAGAGATATTGTCAAGCTTGAAAGGGTTCAGTGAAGATTTATGAGGATGTTGCCAGGACAAGAGGGTGTGAGCTATAGGGAGAGGTTGAGTAGGCTGGGTCTCTATTCCTTGGAGCGCAGGAGGATGATGGGTGATCTTATAGAGGTGTATAATATCATGAGAGGAATAGATCGGGTAGAGGCACAGAATCTCTTGCCCAGAGTAGGGGAAGCGAGGACCAGAGGACAAAGGTTCAAGGTGAAGGGGAAATATTTCATAGGAATCTGAGGGGTAATTTTTTCACACAAAGGGTGGTGGGTGAATGTAACAAGCTGCCAGAGGAGGTAGTTGAGGCTGGGACTATCCCAACGTTTAAGAAACAGTTAGTCAGGTACATGGATAGGATAGGTTTGGAGGGATATGGTCCAAGCGCAGGCAGGTAGGACTAGTGTAGCTGGGACATTGTTGGCCTGTGTGGACGTTGGGTCGAAGGGCCTGTTTCCACACAGTATCACTCTATAACTCTATCGTCACTTGATAGCTGTCCCAATATTAACTCCAGTGTTTGTGAGGAGGGCTTTGCATGGCTGACTAGCCGGAGGTGGCTTGGAGTGCTCAGATTTAGAGTCGAGGTTAATGCTAGGTGAATCATCCGACTTTATTCTTTAGCCATTTCAATGTTGCAGCTATGGTACAACTGAGTGGCTTGCTGGACAATTTCACTGGGCACTTAAAAGACCTTGGTATCAGGAGCCACGTGTACACCAATCCATATAAGGATGGCAGATTTCCTCCACTGAATGGCATTTGTCGAGCAGTTGAATTATTCTGACATTCCTGTAATTTTGTGATTATCATTGCTCATGACTAGTTTGTTTATTTTTAATTTTCAAATTACTAATTCAATTTAAAACGGATGCCAACTTGAGCTCTGTCCTTTGGATAGTTTGACAAAGGATCTGGATGACTTCCAGTAGTTTAATCATAGAAACATAGAAAATAGGTGGAGGAGTAGGCCATTCGGCCCTTCGAGCCTGCACCGCCATTCAATATGATCATGGCTGATCATCCAACTCAGTATCCTGTACCTGCCTTCTCTGCATACCCCCTCATCCCTTTAGCCACAAGGGCCACATCTAACTCCCTCTTAAATATAGCCAATGGACTGGCCTCAACTACCTTTTGTAGCAGAGAATTCCAGAGATTCACCACTCTCGGTGTGAAAAATGTTTTTCTCATCTCGGTCCTAAAAGATTCCCCCCTAATCCTTAAACTGTGACCCCTTGTTCTGGACTTCCCCAACATCGGGAACAATCTTCCTGCATCTAGCCTGTCCAACCCCTTAAGAACTTTGTAAGTTTCTATAAGATCCCCCCCCCTCAATTTTCTAAATTCTTGCGAGTACAAGCCGAGTCTTTCCAGTCTTTCTTCATGTTTGCCCCTACTGGTTTTAAGTGTCCGATCATAACTTAGAAACATAGAAATTAGGTGCAGGAGTAGGCCATTCGGCCCTTTGAGCCTGCACTGCCATTCAATATGATCATGGCTGATCAACTTGCTAATGAACTGCTGTGGAAAGGACCAAGCAATTTGTTTGATGGGGAAGTGCTGCGTTATCGAATCGAGTCGTTGTCAAGGTACCTTTGCCCTACATACTTTTGTGATATTGTCTGTGCCTGATGTTTATGCTGGGTCCTTCAGAGGGAAAGTCCTGCACTTCTCAGCACCAGCATGCAGGTTCTTGAGCCTTCGGCTGATTGTTTTCCATTCTACGACCAGTTCATCTCAAGCTTTTACATACAGCAAGATTGTTTCATCTTGCTTCATGTTGATTCCGTTCACTCGTTAGCATTTAGTAAGGCTGGCCACTTCCTTTCACGGTTTCCTCTTTCTCCAAGGGAGGAGGGTTCTCAGGTAGTTGTGACAGAGTGTGCAAGATCTCTGACTGAAGGAAATCACTTGCTTGCGATTCTGCGGGCATGAGAGCATCAGACTGGGTGGCTGAGCACAAGCAGCAGCTGAAGGACTGAGACGATGTAGATAGATCCGAGGCGAGAGCAGCAGGGGATTTTATTTTTTTTCCATGCCTTCGGGTAAAATGTCAGTGATCGATTCTGCAGTACACTATCCTTGCTCATGTGGTGCTCAAAGCTGTGATCACTTCAAAGGATACAGCGTTGTGGTGGTGAACCGTTATGGACAAGTCGGATTTTTTCACCATTATTTTCAATGCTGCTGCGTAATCTGGCACTGGGTATGTACTTTGTTCAATTATCTGTAAGTGCAGTGTCACACAGTTAAGTTAATCGTAATGCTGAGGGATCTTCATTATCATTTCAAATAAACCATCTTTAACCATGGCAAACAGTGATGATTCTTTGTTCAATGTTCTGTTCTCACAAAAGGTCATGCTTGCCTGCTGGTACTGAGTACTGTAAAATATGCCCCCATCCCTTTCAACAGCTTGCTTCCTGTGTATGATCTGAAGGATTTTGTTCATTTATTTGTCGTGTTGCAGGCTGTGCTGTGCATGCAAACTGTTCATGCGTGCATGTAAACGGCCCTTGAATTTTCAGGGTTTATTTCCGACTAATGTTTTGCTTAAAGTAAATGGCCCATGTCTGAATTTTTCAAACTTGGATCCCAAATATAAGAACTCGCCTCAAATGGGTAGATAATTTGCTTAACGAGTAGATAAATACCAAGCTCATTTGACTGTGTGAAGTGAAACATCGTGTTTTTAAAATGGGACAGATTTTGAGATCTTAAATATTCGCTGGCGTGTAAAACGGCCCGATTGGTAAAGAATAAATGGCTGAGAAGATCGCTAACACTTGGTCTAGCAGTGCCATGGAGATCTGACCTATTTCAAATTCGTAGGAAAATTTTTAATCTTTTGTCTATGGTCAGCAATAGGTCACAGCAGTTTGTTTTCTTTGATCAAGGCTGCCTTCTACATAATGTTAAATGAACACGTGTTGAGGTGGCAGTTCTCAGTGGTGGTGTCTTCCTGGTATCCTAAGTGGGAGGATGCATTCAGAGATTAGGTTCATGCTCCTGGCCTGCTAATTACTTATTGTAACAATAAGGAAGGTTTAATATCTGGTTTATGACTGGATTTTTACCAGGCAGGGAATCAAAGCAGATATCTGAAAAGAATACTTTGTAAGTGTGAAGAAAGACAGAAATACTTATACCCTTGTATTATACATTAAGGCAATTTGGTGAATAATGTGTTGAGTCACTGTGGCAATAAAGAAAACATGGCAGCCAACTTGCACATTGCAACATCCCACAAATGGCAATGAATGTACATTAAAAAAAGCTGGAGAAACTCAGCGGGTGCAGCAGCATCTATGGCAATGAATGTTTGTTATAATACTGATTTAGGGGTATGTTTTGAGACCTCCCTTGTTCTACAAAATAATTGTGTGTGAGCATCCTTTCACTGAAGGCCTTGCTGCCTCGCATCAGCTTCTCCAAAGTAGCAGCCACATAATTACAGCACTCGGTACCCGAGTGTTGTACCAGCTCAGTGAAGCGATTCACCACAAGGGCTGTACGGTGGTGCAGTGCTAGAGTTGCTGCCGTATTGGTTTAGTGTATTGACACGTGTACCGAGGTACAGAACTCGCAGAACTGGGTCTCTGCGCATCCCTCTGCAATTGGATCCTCGACTTCCTCATTCACAGACCACAGTCTGTTCGTATTGGTGGAAATGTGTCAGCCTCAATAACAATCAGCACGGGAGCACCTCAAGGCTGCGTGCTCAGCCCCCTGCTGTACTCACTCTATACCCATGACTGCGTAGCCAATCACAGTGCGAACTCCATCATCAAGTTCGCTGATGACACCACTTAATTCTGTGCTAGTCGGGGGTGACCGTGGAAGCACAGCGACCTATAATTTTCAGGCAAAAAAAAAGATAGAAAGTAAAGGTAATTATCAAGAGGGAAGACTGGAAGGTGGAAAACAGCGGAAAGTGAACACCTGAACCGACATTAATAGGGCCCGCGGAGTTGAAAGATCCAAAAATATCGGGAAATTATGCGTTTTGCTCGCTGAATTTAATCAAAATTAAGGCACTTCACATGAAAAGTTCCGCTCTTGTATGAACCTTACCTTATACTATCTAATCTTTTTTTGCCTGAAAATTGTAAGGTCGCTGTGCTTCACAGGTCACCCCGACTAGCACAGGAAAAATCTCAGCTAAACAAACGTCAGGGTTTCCAATGTTGTAACGGGGAGGGAAAGTGCTGTGTTTCCATCATTAAGCCTAACATGTACCGCCTTCAGTGAACTATGCGCAGCCAGTTAAAAACTTTCGAGGCCATCAACGGCAGCGTGAGGGGGGATCTACGCTCATTTGGACATATAAGGGAAATCACTCCTTAAGGTGGGGCGTTATCACGATGTGGATGATCAGAAAGTAGAAGGGAGCAAGTCCGACGCACAAACTCCCATATAGGTGCCAGCCGCAATCAACCTGGCCACGAAAACACCAGCAAAACCAAGGGAACTGATTTGTGGGACTGGGTGGAGGAGTAGGAGGGGGACCCACAGCCCCTCCATTAATCTCATCGGGTAGACGATGATTGAAGTGTCAAGAGGCTTCAAAATCCTGGAGCAAAGGAGGGAACGGGGGTGTCACAGAGCACATCTTGAAGATCTTAATCCTGGTCGA
>NC_073378.1:7320198-7330198 GCF_028641065.1 Leucoraja erinaceus
GGCAAAGTGAAGCTGGCAACGCCTCTCCACCAAAAGAGCGACGAGGTTGAGTGCTAGCGTTTTGGTCCACCGAAACTATACAAGGTTAATGCATTAAAGCCATTTGGCCAGCAATGATTAAACAATTTGCAGTTATAAGTGGGTACACTTTTCCTCTTTTTCTCATTAAATACAATCTTTTTGTCTGGAGGGCGAAGGCCCAGCAGCAAAAAGAAGTTCCCGGCGAAGGCCAATCCGTTTAGCGTTGAAGAGTAGTGGTAATTGTCATGTGTTAGCCCCCCCCACGGAACAATGAGCAGGCCTGTAAAACAGACACTAGTAAACCTAGTGCACTGAGTTTGTTCCTTGTAGCTTCGTCATTTGAATTTGTGGTTGCAGCAGCAGGATTGATTGATAAGGGGCGAATGAAAAAAATGAAATGGTAGTTTTTGGAGATTTGATCAATTCAATTGCATTTGGGCGGTCATTAGGGTGGTGTTTTGTTATCCATATTTTTCGGTTTAAACCAGCAATTGCACTTCCTTCCCACACCACAAATGATGATATGGGAATGGAATTTTTTTGTGATTCTCTTAGTAAAATATATATAATTCATGAAGAGGAAACACGAAGAAATACAGATGCTAGAGTCTTGAGTGTTGAAAGAACTTAATGGGGTTAGGCAGAATAGGTGGGCCATGTTCAGGTCGGGACCCTTCTTGGGTGTGTTCAGGTCCTGCTTAAAGTGGGAATGAAAGACTCTTATACGTTGAATCGAGATTAACATTAGAGTCATACAGCATGGAAATGGGTCCTTTGGCCCAATTTTCCCAAGAGGGTGATGGTTTTTCCTTCCGCCCACAATATTTAATATGTAAAAGAATATGTGATTCTGTTCCATTCTGTTTGTAGTTTGTTTGTTTGTCTTTTTGCACAAAGTCCACGAGCATTGCCACTTTTCATTTCACTGCACACCTCGTATGTGTTTGTGACGAAATAAACTAGACTTGACTTGTGGAAGGTACACAAAAATGCTGGAGAAACTCAGCGAGTGCAGCAGCATCTATGGAGCGAAGGAAATGGGCGACGTTTCGGGCCGAAACCCTTCTTCAGACTTGTGGAATGTTGCTTTTCAGACTGGCCTGTGACTAGTGGTGTGCCTCGGGGTTCGGTGCTGGGCCCGTTACTGTTTGTCATCTACAACAATGATTTGGATGAGAACATACAGAGCAAGATGAGCTTTGGTGGTCGAGTCGCAGGTAGATAAGGTGGCCAAGAAGTATTTTGGCACATTGGCCTTCATCAGTCAGAGTATTGAGTAGCGTACATAGACGTAGTGTATGGGTGATCTATGGTTGACATGGACTTGGTGGGCTGAAGTGCCGGTTTTCAGGCTGTATGTCTAAACTAAACTTGAAATTAAAACATCCTCATAAATCTGTGTGCTCTTTCCTGCTTAACTACATCGTTCTACTAGCAGGTGAGCAAAACTGAACACAGTACTCCAAATGTGGCTTCACCAATGTCTTGTACTCTGACTATTGAAGGCCAATGTAACTGAAAGCCTTCTCAACCGCCCTATGATGCCACTTTGAAAGCCTTCTCAACTGCCCTATCTACCTGTGACTCCACTGAAGGAACTATGTATCTGCAGCCCTAGATCCCTCTGTTCTACACCCCCCCCCCCCCCCCCCCCCCCCCCCCCCCCCCCCCCCCCCCCCCCCCAGGGCCCTGCCATTCAATGTGAAAGTCTTGCCTTGGTTTTACTTCCCAAAATGCAATACCTTGCACTTGCCCAACTGCTCAAGATCCTGCTGCAATTTTTGATAACCATCTACGATACCAACCACATTAATATCATTTGCAAACTTACTAATCATGACTTCAACTTTCTCATCCAAATCCTTGATATAAACCACAAACAACAATAGGTCCAGTAACTACCCCTGAGGCACAACGTTAGTTACAGGCCTCCAGTGTGTAAAACAACTTTCGCCATCTTCCTCTACTTCCTTACATTCTCTTTCATTCTCTTTCCAAATCATGCGTCAAATTTACCAATCTCGCAAACTATGTTGTGAGGTTTGGTTTTAGGCTGGATTGGTCTTTGATTCATCATTTCAGAGCTGGCCAAGGCTCGATGGGTCATCTTTTGTTCTGTGAAAAGTATTAAAGGTTTGTACGAGCATGGCTGTTATGTGCACATTATGCTTGCATCAATCTTCTGGGTCAGAATTATACTGAGATTACCATGTTTGTTTTGAACCCGAGATACTTTTTAAGTTTACTCTTCCATGATTTTGCATTGTTTAAAAATGTTTTTGCAGTCAACAGAGTATCTTTGAAGCATAATTGCCTTTGCATTATCAGGAAATGTGGAAGTCCTCTCTGTGCCTTTGAAGGCGTCAAACTGCATGAAGAAATGGACGAGATCACATTATTTTAAAGGATATAGATGGAAGGCTAGGCACAAGGAACTGCAGATACTGATTTACAAATGTGCTCAGAAGAGGTGAGATTGGAGTTTGTAAGGGGAGTGAAGAAGTCAAGGCAGTTGTTGTGTTCAGAGAGGGTGGGATTGGCATGTACCTCCTTTAACCTCATCTACTGCATTTGGTGTTCCTAACATAGAAAATAAGTGCAGGAGTAGGCCATTCGGCCCTTCAAGCCTGCACCGCCATTCAATGTGATCATGGCTGATCATCCAACTCGGTATTGTGGCTAAGGGGATCAGGGGGTATGGAGAGAAGGCAGTTACGGGATACTGAGTTGGATGATCAGCCATGATCATATTGAATGACGGTGCAGGCTCGAAGGGCCGAATGGCCTACTCCTAAACTAATTTCTATGTTTCTATGGTATCCCATCCCTGCCTTCTCTCGATACCCCCTGATGCCTTTAGCCACAAGGGCCACATCTAACTCCCTCTTAAATATAGCCAATGAACTGGCCTCAACTACCTTCTATGGCAGAGAGTTTCAGAGATACACCACTCTCTGTGCAAAAAATGATTTTCTCATCTCGGTCCTAAAAGCCTTCCCCCTTATCCTTAAACTGTGACCCCCTTGTTCTGGACTTCGGGACATCGGGAACAATCTTCCTGCATCTAGCCTGTCCAACCCCTTAAGAATTTTGTAAGTTTCTATAAGACCCCCCCCCCCCCCCTCAATCTTCTAAATTCTAGCGAGTCAAGTCAAGTTTATTCATCACATACACATACGAGATGTGCAGTGAAATGAAATGCAGCGAGTACAAGTCTATCCAGTCTTTCTTCATATGAAAGTCCTGCCATCCCAGGAATCGGTCTGGTGAACATTCTCTGTACTCCCATTATGGCAAGAACATCTTTCCTCAGATTAGGAGACCAAAACTGTACGCAATACTCCAGGTGTGGTCTCACCAAGGCCCTGTGCAACTGCAGTAGAACCTCCCTGCTCTTATACTCAAATAACGTGGCCTCCTTTACATTGGTGAGACCAAATGTAGACTGGGCAACCATTTCACTGAGCACTTGCCCTCTGATCTGCCAAGGCCTGCTGGGTCTCCTGGCTGTGAACCATTTTAACTCCTCTTCCCATCCCCACACTGACCTTTCTGTCCAGTGCTTCCTCCATTTGCTAGCGTGAGGACAAATACAAACTGGAGAAACAGCATCTCAAATTACACTTGAACAGCTTACAACATATCCGTCTGAAGAAGGGTTTCGGCCCGAAACGTTGCCTATTTCCTTCGCCCCATAGATGCTGCTGCACCCGCTGAGTTTCTCCAGCTTTTTTGTGTACCTTCGATTTTCCAGCATCTGCAGTTCCTTCTTAAACAATATCCGTATGAATGTTCAGTTCTCCAATTCTGGGTAACTAACTTACAAAGATCCCCCTCCCCTCCATTTTTCTAACCCCTCTCATCCCCCTGCCCCCCCCCCCCCCCCCCCACCTAGATATGTATCCATTTCTCCCCCCCCTCCCCCCCCCCCCCCCCCCCCCCCCCCCCCCCCCCCCCCCCCCCCCCCCCCCCCCCCCCCCCCCCCCCCCCCCCCCGTCCCCCTCCCACCCCGTCCCACCCCCCCCCCCCCCCCCCCCCCCCCCCCCCCCCCCCCCACCCCCCCCCCTCCCCCCCCCCCCCCCCCCCCCCCCCCCCCCCCCCCCCCCCCCCCCCCCCCCCCCCCCCCCCCCCCCCCCCCCCCCCCCCCCCTGTATTCCTTCCTTCCACCTGGCTTCCATCTCTGGCTTCACATCTCCGGAGAACCGTGGATAGGTAACGTTTCAGACCGAGACCCTTCTTCAGACTTTGACTGCACCCACCTCTCTTCTAGCTTACTCTCTCCTCCCCTGAACTATAATCAACATAAAGAAGGGACTCTCCCTGAATCGTCGCCTATCCATGTCCTCCAGAGATGCTGCCTGGCTTGCTGAGTTACTTGAGCACTTAATGTCATTAGAAAGATGACTAAATATTGTTCAGGTACCAGGAGATGTTACCGGATGTTCTTGAAAATGATTTCATAATTTAATGGCAAACTGAGTCAAACATCTTGGGTTTAGGTTTATTATTGAGACTATTGACACAAATCCAATATGCTGTACATAAATCAGGGGCTAGTGGAATCAAGGGATATGGGGAGAAGGCAGGGACGATCAGCCATGATCACAATGAATGGCGGTACTGGCTCGAAGGGCCGAATGGCCTCCTGCTGCACCTATTTTCTATGTTTCTATCTATGTTTCTAAATACAATCATTAAACTAAAGTGCACTAGAGCGCCGTGGAAGATACAAAATATAAAATAGAGCTTGCAGCATTGTGTGCATTAGTTCCAAAATCAAAGCCCAATGGGGCAGAGGTGAATCAGACTACACCCTAGCATATGGAAGAACCATTGAAAAGCTTGATAACAGTGGGATAAAGTTTTTCCTGAGTCTGGTGGTGCACGCTTTCTAGCTTCTGTACCTTCTACTAGATGGGAGCAGGGAGAAGAATGAATGACTGGGGTGTGACAAGTCTCTGGTCGATTTATTTCTGCGCCCTTGTGGCTTCCTGAGCTCTGCGCTCTGTGTAATTATAACAGTCCTGCCTCCACCCCTTGTAACTATTTTAAAAATCTTAAATTTGGCTGCATTTTTGAGGTAGCATAAAGTGTAGATGGGGAATCAATGGTGGGTATGCTGGTCTGTGTGATAGAAACATAGAAACATAGAAATTAGGTGCAGGAGTAGGCCATTCGGCCCTTCGAGCCTGCACCGCCATTTAATATGATCATGGCTGATCATCCAACTCAGTATCCCGTACCTGCCTTCTCTCGATACCCTCTGATCCCCTTGGCCACAAGGGCCACATCTAACTCCCTCTTAAATATAGCCAATGAACTGGCCTCAACTACCCTCTGTGGCAGAGAGTTCCAGAGATTCACCAGATGGACTCGGGTACATCTACAGCTGTTATTTGGTCTCCTAATCTGAGGAAGGACATTCTTGCCATAAACGGAGTATAGAGAAGGTTCACCAGACTGATTCCTGGGATGGCAGGACTTTCATATGAAGGAAGACTGGTTAGACTCGGCTTGTACTCGCTAGAATTTAGATGATTGAGGGGGGATCTTATAGAAACATACAAAATTCTTAAGGGGTTGGACAGGCTAGAGGCAGGAAGATTGTTCCTGATGTTGGGGAAGTCCAGAACAAGGGGTCACAGTTTGAGGATAAGGGGGAAATCTTTTAGGACCGAGATGAGAAAAACATTTTTCACACAAAGAGTGGTGAATCTGTGAAATTCTCTGTCACAGAGGGTGGTTGAGGCCAGTTCATTGGCTATATTTAAGAGGGAGTTAGATGTGGCCCTTGTGGCTAAAGGGATCAGGGGTATGGAGAGAAGGCAGGTACAGGATACCGAGTTGGATGATCAGCCATGATCATATTGAATGGCGGTGCAGGCTCGAAGGGCCGAATGGCCTACTCCTGCACCTATTTTCTATGTTTCTATTTCTTGCGTTCTCGAGCAAAGCTGTTTCCAAACTAAACTGTGGTGCAACCTGCCAGTATATCTGTAGAAGTTTGTAAGAGTCATTGGAGACATGCCGAATTGCCTCAGGAAGTAGAGGCGTTGGTCTGCCTTTGTGGCTATCACATCATTGTGGTTGGTCCATGACAGATCATTGGCAACATCAATGCCAAGGAATTTGAAGCTCTCTACCATTTCCACTCTAGCATCATTGAAGATGATTGGCGCGTGTACTCCACTATGCCTCTTTTGAAAATCTATTTAGAAAGATGTAGCATCGTCATTCGCAGAGCACTGCTGCATTGTTTGGATTATGTGACTCAAGTCCTTTATCCAAACTGTGCACATTTCACTTGCAAGAGTTTCGCTTCTCACTTTTATAAGTGTTAGTACGACACTCTCTATTAACTATATCTAATTTTTAAAAATTGAATTGCTAAAGATATAATTTATAATGGTCTAATGAGGTTTTGGCAAATAATTTAGCAGGTTTGGGGCATTTTTATCAGAGCATTGATATAACTATG
Source organism: Leucoraja erinaceus (assembly GCF_028641065.1). Lineage (NCBI taxonomy): Eukaryota > Metazoa > Chordata > Chondrichthyes > Rajiformes > Rajidae > Leucoraja > Leucoraja erinaceus. The sequence continues at coordinate 7,326,698 of NC_073378.1, forward strand.
ATGGGCAGTGTAAACTGAAGAGCAATGTAAATGGGGCATACAGTGTTTGGGACAAAGACCCATCATTGATTTATTTGCCTCTGTACACCACAATTTGAGGTTTGGACTAGAAATAATCACATGTGGTTAAAGTGCACATTGTCAGATTTTATTAAAGGGTATTTTTATACATTTGGTTTCACCATGTAGGAATTGCAGCTGTGTTAATACATAGACCCCCATTTCATGGCACCATAATGTTTGGGACACATGGCTTCACAGGTGTTTGTGATTGCTCAGGTGTGTTTAAATGCCTCCTTAATGCAGGTACAAGAGAGCTCTCAGCACCTAGTCTTTCCTCCAGTCTTTCCAACACATTTAGAAACTTTTATTACTGTTTATCAGAGTCTCAAGTTTCAGGTTCTTGGGCACCCACATCTCAGGTGGTCATCTAATGCCCCTGTCCCACTTTGGAAACCTGAACGGAAACCTCTGGAGACTTTGCTCCCCACCCAAGGTTTCCGTGCGGTTCCCGGATATTTTTGTCGGTCTCCCTACCTGCTTCCACTACCGGCAACTTCCGGGAACCACACGGAAACCTTGGGTGGGGCGCAAAATCTCCAGAGGTTTCCGTTCAGGTTTCCTAAGTGGGACAGGGGCATAACACTCAATCCCTGGTAAACAACGGTTTTGCTTCCTAAGATCACTCGGGGAAAGTCAACTTGCCGCAACAGCTGCTAGTGTCATTCAACCGTTGCTCCATAGAGAGTGTCCTGACACATGGCATCCGGGTGTGGCATGGCAACAGTTCTGCGGCTGGCAAGAAGGCTCTGCAGAGAGTCATCAATACAGCCCAGAAGATCACCAACACACACCTGCCTGCCCTGGAAGAGATCTATGGCTCTCGTTACCTGCGGAAGGCATCATGCACACTAAAGGACTCTTCTCATCCCGCACATCACTTGTTTGCCCATCTGCCCTCCAGAAAGTGTTACAGGTCACACACACCACAAGATTAACAAACAGTTTCTACCCCAAGGCCATCACCACTCTGATCTCTGCACTGAACACACAGCCCCCAGAGCCAATATTTTGTACTGCCACAACACTACTGTGAAATATTGTACATTCCGACTTGACAAAGTTTTTCTTGCCATTTTTGTCGTTATTATTTATCTGATACGTTGGAGCTCCACTTGGGTAGTGCGCCTGAAATTTTGTTGTATGTATTTATAATGAAAATAAATTTTATTATTATTATTAATATTATCAACATGAGGACCAAAGTTGTGCCAATGAAAGTCAAAGAAGCCATTATGAGACTGAGAAACGAGAATAAAACTGTTAGACAGTTAGAGAAACCTGTGGCTTACCATATCAACTCTTTGGAACATCATTAAGAAGAAAGAGAGCACTGGTGGGCTTACTTATCGTAAAGGGACTGGCAGGCCGAGGAAGACCTCCACAGCTGATGACAAAATAATTCTCTCAGTAATAAAGAAAAATCCCCAAACACCTGTCCGACAGATCAGAAACACTCTACAGGAGTCGGGTGTGGATTTGTCAATGACCACTGTCCGCAGAAGGCTTCATGAACAGAAATACAGAGGCTACACTGCAAGATGCAAACCACTGGTTAGCCACAAAAATAGGATGGGCAGGATACAGTTTGCCAAGAAGTACTTAAAAAAAGCAACCACAGTTCTGGAAAAGGGTCTAGTGGACAGATGAGATGAAGGTTAACATATCGGAGTGATGGCAAGAGCAAAGTATGGAGAAGAGAAGGAACTGCCCAAGATCCAAAGCATACCACCTCGTCTGTAAAACACGGGGTGGTGGGAGAGTTATGGCCTGGGCATGTATGGCTGTTGAAGGTACTGGCTCACTTATCTTCATTGATGATACAACTGCTGATGGTAGTAGCATAATGAATTCTGATGTGTATAGACACAACCAATTTGCACTTTCAAACAAATGCCTCAAAACTCATTGGCCGGCAGTTCATTCTACAGCAAGACAATGATCCCAAACATACTGCTGAAGCAGCAAAGCAGTTTTTCAAAGCTTAAAAAAATGGTAAATTCTGGATTGGCCAAGTCAATCACCCGATCTGAACCCAATTGAGCATGCCTTTTATATGCTGAAGAGAAAACTGAAGGGGACTAGCCCCCAAAACAAGCATGCTAAAGAGGGCTGCAATACATATGGCTGCAGAGCATCACCAGAGAAGACACCCAGCAACTGGTGATGTCCATCTTCTTGCGTATGGTGTGCACAGCCTAAAGTTGCAGGTCAACTTGTTCTATTTGATCTTTTGTTTGTGCACGTCAGGTTGATTGCATTAGTCGAAATGGGGCGGACCACGTGAAGGCTGCAATTTCCAACCCTGGTGATGTCCATGAATCGCAGACTTCAAGCAGTCATTGCATGCAAAGGATATGCAACAAAATACTAAACATGACTACTTTCATTTACATGATATTGTAGTGTCCCAAGCATTGCTGTGCCCCAATCATTATGGTGCCCTGAAATGGGGGTGGGACTTTGTATAAACACTGCTGTAAGTTCTACATGGTGAAACCAAAATGTATAAAAATGGCATTTATTAAAATCTGACAATGTGCACTTTAACCACGTGTGATATATTTTTTCTATTACATTCTATTACAAATCTCAAACAGAGGCAAATGAATAAATGATGGGCCTTTGTTCCGAACATTATGGAGGGCACTGTACATTATTGAGGAAAAAACACAAGGTGCTGGAGTAACACAGCTGGTCAGGCAGCACCTCTGGAGAATATCGATAGATGATGTTTCAGATTGGGACCCTTCTTCAGACTGACCTGCTAAATCCCTCCAGCACTTTGAGTCCTTTTTTGTGAACTAGCATCTGCAGTTCCATGTGTTTACATAAATTACCGTGGATGTGTATAGTAGTCTTTAATCTTTAGTCAAGGAAAATGTGATCAGAAATAATTCTGGTTCCAAATGTAAGAGGAAGATATATAATTAATGACAAGGCCCTTAATAGCATTGATTACAGAGGGATCTTGCAGTGCAAGTTCATAATCCCTCACTGTACTATCACAAGTGGACAGAGTGATAATGGAAGCATATGGTATGTTTGGCTACATTGGCCAGGTCATTGAGCATTGAGTCAGGAAGTCATTTTGCAGGTTTATAGGACTTCAGTTAGGCTGCACTTGGCGTATTGTGTGCTGTTCTGGATCGCCCATTACAGGAAGAATGCGGAGGCTTTGGAGAGTGTGCAGGAGGTTTATCAGAATAATGCCTGGATTATGAGACATTTGCTGCAGGGAGACACAAAATCCTGAAGTAGCTCAGCGGGACAGGAATGGATGATGTTTTGGGTCAAGACTCTTCTTCAGCTACAGAGTGAGGTTGGACAGATTTGGATTACAGAGAAAGGTTGAACAAGTTAGGGCTTTATTCTTTGGAGCGCAGAAGGTTAAGGGTGGACTTGATAGAGGTTTTTAAAATGATGAGAGGGATAGACAGA